>NW_027362762.1:985446555-985474055 GCF_046119375.1 Phyllobates terribilis
ATGTTATACCTGAGGAAGACTCTAAGAAGTCGAAACCGGTTGTATTTTAGTTTGAAATAAAAATTCTTTGAATCTGAATATCAAGTTCCATCATCATCCTTCAGGAGCGCATATTGCTGGGAAAAAACATTTACAAAGAATAGAATTCAACATTCAGGGTTATACAAATACTGGTCTGTTCTTATTGACCAGACACAACTACACAAAGATAATAGGGTATTTCTTTTGGATTAACAAATCTAAACGTCTGGCTTATTAAGATTTTACTCTTTATCGTCACATGGGGTATCAGCGTACTCAGGAGACATTGTATAACAAATTATGTTGTGAAATTTCTCCTGTTACCCTTGTGAAAATGCAAAACTTGGGGCTAAAAAAACATTTTTGTGGGAAAAATGTGATTTATTTATTTTCACATCTCAATGCTGTAAACTTATGTGAAGCACTGGGGGTTAAAGGGACTCACCACACATCTAGATACATTCCTTGAGGGCTCTAGTTTCCAAAATAGGGTCACTTGTGATGGGTTTCCACTAGTGATGAGCGAGCATGCTCTACACTATTTGATACTTGCCTGAGCATCTCAGTGCTCAAGATGCTCGGTGCTCGTCCTGTATTTTTGAAATGCTTGGGCGTCAGCTCGAGTCACCAACCCACATGTTTGGCGCTGTTTAGACAGCAAATTAACATGCAGGGATTGACTCCCAGTCACTGCAATGCAGCAGCCATGTTGGTTGTGGCATTACAGTGATTAGCTGGCCGCATAGTGTCATCGGGTCTATATAACACCCAGGCATTAAGCTCGTCACAATCTACCTGTCAGACAGGCAGAGTAGGGAGAGGTGCTGCTGAGTCAGGGAGAGAATTGGCGTTTATTCTAGTGAGGTGTTCCACACTATTGTAAATCTAAACTAACAGTCTTTCTAAGGACTAATTCTGATGCATATTAATCCTGGTGATAGAAGTAGTTAGGTAGGCAGAGTTTGTGGAGAGCGTATTGTAATGCAGCGGCTTGCGGCATTACTGTAATGGTCCAGGGTGTGTTCTGGCTGACCATGTACCTCTCCCTCAGGTGACTGATCACATGACTGTGACATCAGCACAGGTCCTATGCACACAGAAGGACTGATCACATGACTCTGACATCAGCACAGGTCCTGTGTGCACTGGAGGATATATAAATCTTGGTGCTTTTGAAACATGGTGGGTGTGAAAGGCGTGAGGCCTGTTCCCCGTGTGTGGGACACCGTTAGTGTGAGGCCTGGTGAAGCCTGAAAGGCAGAGACTGGATCCCCCTGTGTTTAGGATGACAGTAGCTTTGGAGGGCGAAAGGCCTGGTCCATGTGTGGGCTGGATCTTCCCTGTGTTTTGAGATACCAGTAGCCTTTGAAGGTACGAGGCCCGGAGTCCCATCTAGCAAGCTGTGAAGCCACAGCGGTGGCAGAACTGAGCTGAGAGAAGCAGCTAAAATCCGGCAAAGGTAAAAACGCTGCTTGATGTGGATATTTATATTGTTACCTTGCTGAAGGCTGTAACTGGAGCCGAGTGGACATATCTGTCACTGGAAAGGCTCTTGGACATTATATGTGTAATATGTCGGCGAGCCACTGAGATGGACTCGGTTATGAGCGGTTTATGATAAATAATAAACTGCTGGATTGTGAAATACCGGAAAGACGTTGCATGTGTGCTTTAATTGACCCGATGAAGCGAGTGCCCCTCAGCATGATGACTAGCGCTGCCTTACAGTATACAACAGAATAGGGTCCATTGCACATTCTTTCTGCTGCTGTTACTCATATCCATAGCCCTAGAGATGTGGCGCCCAGGGGATGGGGACTACTCGGCGCCCGAGCCTTGATGCCTGGTCTTGGGGGATGCCGTGGTGGTCGGCTCCCGGGCCCATACCCTGGGGTCTCTCTTAAAAAGGGGGGAAATCAAATGTCAAAGTTCGTGACGCCACCCTAAGGTTCACCAGCGCTGCCGCAGTCCACTGAGGCCGGTGTTAAAGCAGCTTGGGTGGTATAGCTCCCCACAGGTGGAGCTGGGCCTCAGGGCAGTGTATGAAGGGGGGATGCAGGACAGAGGGGACCCAGCCGGGTGAGGGCAAGAATGGGAGCACACAAGAAAGTCGCTTCTGTACCTTTACTGGGATTAGTTCAGGAACACCCCGGAGCACACTAGGGTGAGGGGTGCTCGTCCAGATTCTCCCCAGTGAGCGGGTGTACGGCCTCCTGTTTCTTGCCTCTCTGTAGTAAGTTTCTGACCTGCCTGGAGCTAGGCCTAAATTGGTTTCTGTCCTGCACCGGCTGATCCTTTGGTAGGGCCTTCTGTTGGAGTACGCATTCCCTGGTATATGGGGCCTTGGTAACTCCTGACCCTGGTATAACAGTCAGCGTTTGGTATTCCTGGGACATGTAGTTCGCCAGGGGTTCCGGTTGTCTTCTGCTGGGTGTAAAGAATCCCTAAAGACTCGGACCCGTTGTTCGGGATATGGTTTCTGGGGTGAGCTGGTAAAGCTCCTCTGCCCCCAATGCTACTCACTCCTCTAGCCTTCGGCCTACTCGGGCCCTCACTAGGCTATACACACTGGCAGTTGGCTGGCTGCCTCTTCTGCTCTCTGAGTGTCAGCAACGCTCCTAGCTCACTTAACTCGAGCTGCTTGAGTCTGACTAAGCTCCACTGCAGACTGACCTGATTCTCTGTCTCACTCTGCAGGAACTGGCTGTGGACTCCAGACTGTTCTGTCTCAACTCACTTCCTCTCTAACTCCACCCTCCTTTATATATCCCTATCCGGGCTCCCTCTGGTGGACTGAGGTAGGGTGGAGGTGTGTGTATGCTCTGAGGGCCTCTTGTGGAGAAATCCTTTAATGCACCTCTCCAGGATCTGTGGCTCCATGCACAGCAGGGCGTCACATTCCCCCCGAGTTGAACTCAGCACTCCCGGGCTGAAGCACATTTTGTAACAATAAACATTATCAATCTTCCCTTTATGGGAGGTTAGGACACTTTGAATGTTTCATAACCAAAACATGGATAAATATGTATATATAGTTCAATAAACAGTAGGCCGTGAGCAACCAGAAAGTCCAAGTCTCTTCCGGAAAGGTTGCTCAAAAGGGGCACTCCAGGGAGTGCAAATATGTACAAAGGAAGTCTTTGGGCTGCACAAAGTCCTCAGCCACAGAGTTTTTAGATACCCAAGCGGGTAAGGGGAAGCAAATAAGTAAGTGTCCATTTCACTTGGATTGTCCATTAGAGGGGCAAAATATAAGTTAAAGGCATATAAAAGGCAATAAATACATAGCAATACATACACAGGATAATGCAATAATATACAGTATTATACAATACAATACCCCAGGGGTAACTATTAGTGTTGAGCGAGCATGCTCGACACTGCTCGGTACTCACCCGAGCATCACGCTACATGCAGGGATTGCCAGCCAGTCACTGCAATGCCGCAGCCATGTTGTTTGTGGGCATTACAGTGATTGGCTGGCCGCACAGCGTCACCTCGAGTATTTAAAACCGGGCGCCGCCATCTTGGACACAGACGCTCCGGATCAGACAGTGTAGGGACAGCGCTGCTGAGCTAGGGACAGATTTTTCCTGCGAAATAGTTAGTGTAGGGTCTGTAAATGCTGCCAGAACAAACAAACAGTCCTTCTCAGGACTAATATCCATCCCAGATATCAGGCAGGCAGGCTGTATAGGAGACGCAGTGGTTATACCAGCAAACGCTGCATTACAGTCCTGTGTGCTCCTGTTTCTGAAATTGCTGGACTTACCTGCAGGTCTCGGGGGCGAGTAAAAATCCTTTTTTTTCATCTAAATCCTCCTTTTTTTTTCTTCCTACACACTGTACAAATACCCGTCTTATTAACCTATTGGTGTCCCTACCCCCCCCCCAAAAAAAAAAAGTGTGTCTGATTTTTCAGACATAAATATATCTGTTGAAAAGAGTCTGGTATAGGCCACAGAAGCAGAAGTGTGGTTTTGCAGTTCCTTTGGTATCTAAAAAAAAACAGCTTGAGTGTGTCGCTCACTGTTCAGCTGCAAATCTGTATTTTTAAAAAAATCTGGTATATACACCAGTAAATTAAAACTGTGGTTTTGCTGTTCCATGGTAAAAAATCTCTATTATCCTGCTTTTTGCATTTTTTTCATTAAAAAAACCCAGTAGTGTCTCCTGAGTGTTCTGACACAAAAATATATCTGTTGAAAATAGTCTGGTGTACGCCTGACAAATCCCAGTGTGGTTTTGCAGTTCTATGGGTAAAATCTCTGTAGTATCCAGTTTTGGGCCTTTGGTATCTAAAAAAAAAAACAGTTTGAGTGTGTCGCTCACTGTTCAGCCGCAAATCTAGATATTTTAAAAAGTGTGGTATACACCAGTAAACAATAACTGTGGTTTTGCCATTCCACAATAAAAAATCTCTATTATTCAGGTTTTGGTATTTTTTCCGTAAGGAAAAACAGTAATAGTTTCTCCCTGATTGTTCTGATTGTTTAAAAGAGTCGGGTGTAGGCCAGAGAAATAGAACTGTGGTTTTCCTCTTCCACGGTTCTAATCTAGTTTTTATTACCCTTTTCCCATTGATAGTGCGACTGTAAGCTATTTTACTTCCTTTACAATGGGCAAGGCGCGTGGAAAGGGTCGTGGAACTGGACGTTCTGGTGATGGTGCGTGCAGAGGACGGGGCCGTGGCCAAGGTGAAAATGTGCCACAACCAACAGCCACATCTTCTCGCTCCCACTTCTTGACTGAATTACTAGGGAAGCACAGAACAACACCAGTATTGTGAACTGATCAGTGTGAACAGGTTATTAATTGGATAGCAGCTAATACTTCCAGTTACCTGGGCACCACCACCTCCGGTCTGTCTTCCACACGGTCAACTCTTAGTAGCCGTGAGTCTCGACCGCATACTCCTCCTCACCCTGATGCTCCTTCCTCCCATCATGCCGAGTATCGTCAGACAGCAAGTGATCCCACATTTGGACACTCTGAAGAGCTGTTCACTGGTCCATTTCCATATTTGTGCCTCTCGCCTGCTACGCTTGAAGTGGTGGAAGAGGAGATCCCATGTAGCGATGCCCAAATATTTGAACAGCCACGGCCACAGGAAGTTGATGCTGGCAATTTGTCACAAGAGGTGTACGATGACGAGACACAATTGCCAGGAAGTGAGGAGGAGCATCGTGGTGTGGAAGTGGAGAAGGTGGTGGATGATCTAGTAACTGACCCAACGTGACAGGAGGACATGCAGAGTGAGGCCAGCAGCACACAGGGGGAGGGAGGCAGAGTACCCCAACAGGCAGGAAGAAGCAGTGTGGTGGCCGCATACAGAAGGAGGGCAACCGTTCCCCGTAACACCAACACGAGGGACGTTGCCAGTACAACCGGTAGGTCTTCAAGAGTCTGGAATTTTTTTAAAGAATCTGCTGATAACCCCAAAAAGCCCATTTGTACCACTTGCCATGCCAGCATCAGCAGGGTTGACAAAACTACCAGCCTGACCACCACCAGCATGATCAGGCACATGGCAGCAAAGCACCCGACTTTGTGGGGCGAACCCCAGGGTCCACGACCAGTGTCAGCGGGTGTCACCACTGCTTCTTCCGTTGTTGTGCATGTAAGAGAACCCCCTGTTGTGCGTGCAAGGCAATCCCCTGTCCATACTGCATGCAAAGATGCCCCCTCCTCTCAGTCTTCACTTGTTATGGCAGTTTCTCAAGAAACAGCATCAATGTCCACGTCCCACCGCAGCGTTCAATTGTCCATATCCCAGACCTTTGAACAAAAGCGGAAATTCGCAGCTAACGCCCCACAGGCCACAGTCCTAAATTCGCACATTTCACGACTGCTTGCGTTGAAAATGCTGCCTTTTAGGCTGGTGGAGACGGAATCCTTCCGCAACCTTATGGCAGTGGCCGTCCCTTGGTACTCGGTCCCCAGCCGACACTATTTTGTCCGGTGTGCAGCAGCCCTTGCTGTGTTGCAGCAGCGTTTTCAGCTTCCGGCACACCGACTGGTGTGTGATGTCCCCACATGTTGGAACTCTACCCTCCACATGTTGCAAAGGATTTGTGAGCAGAAGAGAGCAGTTGTGGAGTACCAGCTGCAACAAGGCCGTCGATATTCAGGTCAGACTCCACACATAAGACCTCATGAGTGGACCTGGATGTCTGACATATGTACCATCCTGACAAACTTTGAGGAGGCCACCAAGATGGTGAGTGGCGATGACGCCATAATTAGTGTCAGCATCCCACTTGTCTGTCTTTTGCAACGCTCTCTGCAGAGAATTAAAGAGGAGGCATTGCAGCCAGAGTATGATGAGATGGATCAAGAAGCCGTAGTGGGCGATTACACACAGCCCAGCCTCATCTCATCCCAACGTGCCTTGGGGGACAATGAGGGAGAGGAGGAGGAAGAACAGGAGCGGTTATCTTGCGCTGTAGACAGTAGTACCTGTACAAGTGTCATACCGTCGGTTCAGCGTGGGTGGCCTGAGGACGGGGGAGGAGGAGGAGGAGAGCATGGTCAGTCGTCATCATGGTGATGTTAGAACCTTGCTCTTAGGTTTTTTCTATTGCTGGTCACATGACCTTGTTGGCCTACTTAGTCCTGCTCCGCCCTTCTGGCTTTGTTGGACTTCATTGTATTACTACTCTTTAGCTAGCCTGTGCTCAGTATCTAACTCTGTTAGTTTGCTTGGTCTTCAGACCTCTGTGTTTATATATATTTTGTTTGTTCGTCTGTCTGCTACTATTTCTGTTAGGAGGTGTCCATTTTGCTTCCAGTCCCTAGTACTTGTAGGGATTCCTTCCCCACATCTATAGGTCTCCGTACAGACTAGTTGAGGACTTTAGCAGGTCTGATCGCAGGATCAGGTTCCCTGTTACATCGTAGGGATCAAGCTGAGTTCTATCGTAGGGACAGATCTCCTCTCTTTCCTTAGCTCTGGTAGCAGAACATAACAGTAAGTCCAGCCTGCAAATTCTCTAAGGAAAGATTTTTCTGTTCCATCATGGTGTCGGTTCAGGATTTGGCTCAACGCCTGCAGGGACTCTCTCTGGAGGTGGCCGAGCTCCGTCAGCACGTGAGTAACTGTCCTGGAGCACATTTCTTGGAGCCTAAGGTACGTTTGCCGGATTTATTTTTTGGTGAACACCAAGAATTTTTTTCATTTAAAAATGCTTGCTTATTGTATTTTCATTTGAGACCCAGGTCCTCTGGGGATGAATCCCAGCGCATAGGGTTCATAATGTCACCTTTGCGCAAAGAGCCTCAGGAGTGGGCCTTTTCTTTGCAACCTAGTGATACATGCTTTAGATCAGTGGATAGTTTTTTTTCTGCTTTGGGGCTATTATATGATGATCCTGACCGTGTCTCATCTGCTGAGACTGAGTTGAGACGTTTAAAACAAGGATCAGGTAATGTGGAAAAATATTGTACTCATTTCCGTCGGTGGTCTACTCAAATAGGGTGGAACGATTCTGCTCTGAAGAGTCTGTTTCTTGCTGGGCTTAGTGAAAGGGTTAAAGACCTGCTAATTGCTTATCCCACACCTGAAGATTTGCAACAGGCTATGCAATTAGCTATACGGGTGGATAGGAGACTGCGTGCAAGGGTTAATGAGAGCAAATCCTCTGCTATGTCAGTTTCTGGTCATGAGAATGTGTGTACTGACAGTGGAGAGCCGATGGAGATTGGAGCGATGGCACCTCGCTCTCAAGAAAAGGACCGCAGATTTTCTGAAGGTTTGTGTTTCTATTGCGGAAATTCTGGTCATTTCATTAAAAGCTGTGTGCTTCGTATGAAGAAAGAAAAAAAAATGGTCAGTCATGCCCGTATTGCCTGTTTAAATTCCAAGGGTGTATTTTTAGCTGCTTCCACTATTGCTCAGGAAAAATCAATGGAATTTCGGGTGTTTGTCGATTGTGGGTCTACTCTGAATGTAATTGATGGGGGATTCTTGGAAAAACTCAATTTAAAACCCGAACCTTTATCATCCCCCATTGCTGTGGTTTCTGTGGATGGCTCCCCTTTGAAGAATGTTACTCTCAAGGTCTGTGAATTTTCTCTCACTATTAATGGTGTTCACCATGAGAAATTGGATTTGGTAGTTTTGAATAACTTGCCTTCTCCGGTGGTGTTGGGATTGCCCTGGTTAAAATTGCACAATCCTGTACTGGATTGGTCTACCAATGAAATTAAATCCTGGAGCCATAAATGTTATGACAAGTGTTGTAACGGGCGTATTGCAGCTGTGGATAGGTGGGAATTGCCTGTTCCTATTCAGGATTTTTGGAGAGTTTTTTCTGAGAAGGAATCGCAGGTTTTGCCTCCCCATAGAGACTATGATTTTACTATTGAATTTGTCCCTGGAGCGACTCTTCCTAAAAGTCGTTTATTTAACCTTAAAATTCCTGAGAGAAAGGCTTTGGAGGAATACATACAGACAAGCTTGGCCGCCGGTCACATTAGGCCCTCTAAGTCTCCTTTGGCGGTTGGATTTTTTTTTGTAAAAAAAAAGGACGGCTGTTTACGTCCTTGTCTGGATTTTCGTGAGATTAACAAAATTACTGTACGCAATCCTTACCCACTGCCATTGATTCCTGATCTGTTTAACCAGTTAGTGGGGGCCAAGTGGTTCTCTAAAATTGACCTTCGGGGGGCATACAATCTGTTGCGCATGAAGGAGGGTGACGAATGGAAGACTGCTTTTAACACTCCTGTGGGTCATTTTGAGAATTTGGTTATGCCTTTTGGTCTTACTAATGCTCCTGCATTTTTTCAGAATCTTATTAATGACATCCTTAGACCTTTGATCGGCAAAAATGTGGTTGTGTATTTGGATGATATTTTGATTTATTCGCCGGATCTGGAATCTCATTGGCGGAGCGTACGTAAAGGATTACAGTTATTAATTGACAATTCGCTTTTTGCTAAGCTGGAGAAATGTGAGTTCGCTGTACAGAGAATTAGTTTTTTGGGCTACATTATCTCCAGCGAAGGTTTTGAGATGGACCCGGTTAAAGTTCAAGCTGTGCAGGAATGGCCTAGGCCTATTGGTTTGAAATCGATACAGAGGTTTTTGGGTTTTGCCAATTATTATAGAAAATTCATTAAAAATTTTTCTATTGTCAAACCTCTGACCGATCTCACCAGGAAAGGTGCTGATGCGGTTCAGTGGACTTCTGAGGCCATTGAAGCTTTTGTGTATCTCAAGGAGAGGTTCACCTCTGCTCCCATCCTTATGCAGCCTGATGTGACTAAGCCGTTTTTTGTTGAGGTTGATGCTTCCTCTGTGGGGGTTGGCGCAGTATTGTTTCAGGATAACGGGGATGGAGTACATCCCTGTGGCTTTTTTTCAAAAAATTTTTCGGAGACTGAACTGAATTACGATATTGGTAATCGGGAATTATTGGCTATTAAACTCGCATTTGAACACTGGCGCCACCTCTTGGAAGGTGCTGAATTTCCCGTTCAGGTTTTTACAGATCATAAAAATCTGATATATCTTGATGCTGCCAAGCGCCTGAATGCCAGTCAGGCTAGGTGGGCACTGTTTTTCTCGCGGTTTAATTTTTCCGTTACTTACAACCCAGGTACTAAGAATGTTAAGGCGGATGCCTTGTCTCGCAGTTTTTCTCCCATAGTCGGTGCTGAGAAAGAGGAGAACATTTTACAAGAAGGTGTTGTGATAGCTGCTTTGGACTCCGTTTTGGAAGATGAGATCTTAAAGCACAGGAGAATGCCCCATCTAACACTCCCCATGGGAGGTTGTTTGTGCCTGGGACCTTTAGGAGAGATTTGTTTGTTGAGTGTCACGAATCTCGGTTGGCAGGTCATCCCGGAATCTCTGAGACCAAGAGACTGGTGGGTCGCAGTTTTTGGTGGCCTGGATGGCAGAAGGAAGTCATTAAGTGGGTGCGTCAATGTACTATATGTGCTAGATCTAAGTCCTCACATACTCCTGCTGCTGGGTTACTTTGCCCTCTGGAGGTTCCCAGTGATCCTTGGACACATTTGGCTATGGACTTTATAACTGACCTTCCTCCCTCTGAGGGTTTTACTGTCATCTGGGTGGTCGTGGACCGTTTTAGCAAGATGTGTCACTTGGTTCCCTTCGTCAAACTGCCCTGCGCTAAGACTCTCGCTAAGGCCTTTGTCAAGGAAATTGTCAGACTTCATGGCGTTCCTACTGACATTGTTTCTGATAGGGGACCTCAGTTCGTGGCTCATTTTTGGCGCGCCTTTTGTGACAGGTTGGGAGTTCATTTGTCGTTCTCATCCGGATATCATCCTGAATCTAATGGCCAGACAGAAAGGAAAAACCAGGATGTTGAGCAGTTCTTGCGTTGTTTTGTGGCAGACAATCAAGAGGGGTGGTCTGAGTTTCTGCCACTTGCTGAATTTGCTCTGAACAATCATACATCTTCTTCTGCTGGTTGTTCGCCTTTTTTTTGTTGTTCTGGGAGACATCCGTCGTTTGGGTCGTTCTCCAAGTTGGTATCTGCCGTGCCTGAGGAGGAGAATTTTTCCGGCGATTTGGAGAAAGTTTGGACGGATGTGCGTGGTAATCTTCAGGAGGCTAACAGAAAATCTAAAGACTACTTTGATAGGAAACGACAGGAGGTTTTGTTCGCTGTTGGTGACATGGTTTGGTTGTCCTCTAGGAATCTGCGGTTGAGGATTCCTTCTAAGAAATTGGGTCCCAAGTTTGTAGGGCCCTTTAAGGTGCTTCAGGTTGTCAACCAATCTGCTGTTAGGTTGGAGGTTCCTACCTCCTGGAGAATTAATCCGGTGTTTCATGTCTCTCTGTTGAAAAAAGCTGTTGTGTCGGATTGTGACGCCTCTGCCTCTGTTCCTCCGGTGGTGGAGGACGGGGAATATGAAATTTCTCGCATCCTTAATTCTAGACGGTATAGAGGTATTTTGCAGTATCTCGTGGCCTGGAAAGGTTTCGGACCCGAGGATAACTCATGGGTGAGGTCGGATGATGTTTCCGCGTCCAGACTTATCAGAGCGTTTCACAGGAGATTTCCTGATAAGCCTAGTCCTAGGGGATCCGGAGGATCCTCTTAGAAGGGGGGGTACTGTTAGAACCTTGCTCTTAGGTTTTTTCTATTGCTGGTCACATGACCTTGTTGGCCTATTTAGTCCTGCTCCGCCCTTCTGGCTTTGCTGGACTTCATTGTATTACTACTCTTTAGCTAGCCTGTGCTCAGTATCTAACTCTTAGTTTGCTTGGTCTTCGGACCTCTGTGTTCTATATATTTTGTTTGTTCGTCTGTCTGCTACTATTTCTGTTAGGAGGTGTCCATTTTGCTCCCAGTCCCTAGTACTTGTAGGGATTCCTTCCCCACATCTATAGGTCTCCGTACAGACTAGCTGAGGACTTTAGCAGGTCTGATTGCAGGATCAGGTTCCCTGTTACATCGTAGGGATCAAGCTGAGTTCTATCGTAGGGACAGATCTCCTCTCTTTCCTTAGCTCTGGTAGCAGAACATAACAGGTGAGGACACGGAAATCTTGCCCGTTACCAGTCTGGCATTCATGTCTGACTTTGTTACGCTGCTTTAACAGTGACCCTCGCGTTGTCAAAATGTTGGGTGACAGTCATTACTGGTTGGTGACACTTTGTAGACCCCCGCTACAAGGAGAACTTTCACTCTCTTATTCCTGAGGTGGAGAGGTCTACAAAAATGGGCCAGTACCAGAAGGCCCTTGCTGCAGAACTGTTAAAAAAAAAAATTCCCATCTGAACACGCTAGCGGCAGAGGTCACAGTTCGTTGACCAACCAAAGCGTACAAGCGAGAGAGAGGCAACTCCAATCCAGCAAAGGCAGGGGAACACTGTCAACATTCTGGGACAGTTTTCTCAGACCCTGCCTTCGGACAGACCCTGAGGCGCTGGGTACTCTCACAAGGAGTGGAAAGTTTCAAAAGATGGTGAGGGAGTACATTGCCGACCGTACCATCATCCTCTGTGATTCCTCTGTGCGTTTTAATTATTGTGTATCCAAGCTGGACACTTGGAATGAACTCGCTCTGTACGCCTTGGAGGTCCTGGCCTGCCCTGCCGCTAGCGTGTTATCGGAGCGTGTTTTTAGTGCCGCTGGGGGAATTATAACTGATAAGCGCACTCGCCTGTCAACTGACAATGCTGACAAGCTGACCCTTATCAAAATGAATAAGGGCTGGATTGGGCCAGATTTCTCATCACCACCAAATGACAGCAGAGTAACATAAAGTCAAATCCACTGTGTTATTGCGGGAGGTGTATTCACATGCACCGCTTCACAACCACACATGGGTATACGCTTCCTTATTTCGGCTGTTTTTTGCTCTTCTCCTTATCCTCAGCCTCCACCACCACTATACCACCAGGGTGACCGTGGTCCATGTTGCCATTATTAAGTTCCTCCGTCCTTATTTTTGTCAGCTTTTGCTTGGAAAGCATAAGCAAAGACTGTGGGAGACCCACTCCCCAATAATGGGAATAATATTTTTAAGATGCTGCACTGTATGGCTCTTGTAAGGGGCATTAATAGCATCTTGTTATACCACTCTGACCTCCACGTCTCTTGTAAGGGGCATTAAAAGCGTCTTGTTATACCACTCTGACCTCCACGTCTCTTCTGAGGGCCATTAAACCGTCTTGTTATACCTCTCTGACATCCACGTCTCTTCTGAGGGGCATTAAAAGCGTCTTGTTATACCACTCTGACCTCCACGTCTCTTGTAAGGGGCATTAAAAGGGTCTTGTTATACCACTCTGACATCCACGTTGTAACGGGTCTGGGAGGCGGAACCTCTGAGCAACTATACAAGGGGGCGGTCCTTGTAAGGAAGCGGGTGGCTCCCAGGGAAGACGGGCAGGTAGTCACGGCAAGTGACAGGGACAGTCTCTGGGTGGAAGGGCAGGTAGTCACGGCAAGTGACAGGGACAGTCTCTGGGTAGAAGGACGGGTACTCACGGCAAGTGACAGGGACAGTCTCTGGGTAGAAAGACAGCAGGCAGGTGGCTGGTGAGCGCTCCCAGGTGAGCGGGCAAGAGTCTCTGGATGGGCAGGTGGTCACGGCAAGTGACGGCAGAGCCTCCGGGTAGGCAAGCAGGCAGGTAGCAGGTGAGCACTCCCAGGTGAGCGGGCAAGGGTCTCTGGACAGGCAGGTGGTCACGGCAAGTGACAGCAGAGCCTCCAGGTAGGCTAGCAGGCAGGTAGCAGGTGAGCGCTCCCAGGTGAGCGGGCAAGAGTCTCTGGACAGGCAGGTGGTCACGGCAAGTGACGGCAGAGCCTCCAGGTAGGCTAGCAGGCAGGTAGCAGGTGAGCGCTCCCAGGTGAGCGGGCAAGAGTCTCTGGACAAGCGGGTGGTCACGGCAAGTGACGGCAGAGCCTCCCGGTAGGCTAGCAGGCAGGTAGCAGGTGAGAGCTCCCAGGTGAGCAGGCAGGCTGGTCCATAAACAGACTGACAGGTGTAGGAAGGCAGACCGTCGGACCGCAGGCTTGCAAGCAGGTAAGCGGATATCAAGCAGGTATCAGGCAGGAATCTGGCAGGTGACTGGCAGGTAACAAGCATGAATCTGGCAGGTGACTGGCAGGAATCTGGCAGGTGACTGGCAGGTAACTGGTAACGGGACCTGAGGGCTGAAGCAGAGTGAAGGCTTTGCAACAACATTGCTCGGGCACCTCCATTTTGGAGGAGGTGCCTTATATATGGTGAGGTCCTCCGGCCATTGGCCGGGGACTCCTTAGGACGGCGCGCGCGGCCCCTTTAAGAGAGGGGGAGTGCGCGCGCGGCCTAAGCACAGTGGCCGGGAAGCAGCGCGCGCTGCCAGCAGAGCGGGAGGAGGACGCCGGGCACGGAGAGGAGAGGTGAGGGGAACAGCGTCCCTGCCTAGCAGGAGGCAGGGACGCCGGCGCTACAGTACCCCCCCCCTTTAGGCCCCCCCTTTTTTAGGCCGAACAGAAATTTATCAAGGATGAGAGGGGCATGGATGTTCTCCCGGGGCTCCCACGTTCTCTCCTCAGGACCAAACCCCTTCCAATCTACCAGAAAAAAAGGTCTTTCCTCTTACCCTTTTGGTGGCCAGAATGTTCTCTACCTCAAACTCGTTCTCAGCGGAAACCGGAGCAGGGGGTGTACCTGTAGACTTGGAAAAAGAGTTAAGTACCACGGGTTTAAGGAGAGATAAATGGAAGGAGTTAGGGATCCGCAAGTTGGCCGGGAGTTTCAATTTATAGGCCACAGGGTTGATTTGTTTGATAACTTCCAGTGGGCCGATGAACCGAGGCCCTAACTTGTAAGAAGGAATCTTGAGCCGGACATACTTGGACGAGAGCCAGACTTTATCTCCAGGACGGAATGGTGGAGGATCCAGGCGTTTTTTGTCAGCATGTTTTTTCATCCGCTCGGACGACTGAAGGAGTGCGGATCGGGTACTCTCCCAAATGGAGGAAAATTTGCTAACGAGAGATTCCGCAGCCGGATTGTCCACCGAGGTGGAGACGGGAAATGGGATCCGAGGATGCTGACCGAAGACTACAAAAAACGGGGATTTGGAGGAAGATTCGCTCTCGTGATTATTATAAGAGAATTCGGCCCAAGGCAGGAGATCCACCCAGTCTGAATGGTGGGCATTAACGAAGTGCCGGAGGTAACTGGTCAGGATCTGATTGATCCGCTCCACTTGACCATTGGACTGTGGGTGGTATGCGGAGGAGAAGTCCAGGGTGACGTCTAGCAGCTTGCATGTGGCTCTCCAGAAGCGTGAGGTGAACTGGACCCCACGATCCGACACGATGTGGAGGGGCAGGCCATGGAGACGGAAGATGCTGCAGATAAAGTCTTTAGCCAGCTCGGGTGCAGACGGGAGGCCTGGCAGGGGAATGAAATGAGCCATTTTGGAAAAGCGGTCAGCGACCACCCAAAAGACCGTACAACCGGCAGAGACAGGGAGATCTGTTTTGAAGTCCATAGCTATATGCTGCCAGGGGGCAGCAGGTACTGGAAGAGGAAGGAGGCGACTGGCTGGCAGGTGTCTCGGAACCTTGTTGCGGGCACAGGACACACAGGCAGAAACAAAGTCTATTACGTCCTTGTGCAGGGTAGGCCACCAGTAGTGCCAGGTGATAAGCTGGAGGGTCTTTTTCTGACCGGCGTGGCCAGCAAGCTTAGACGAGTGACCCCAGTGTAGGATCTTCTCCCAATCAGGTACCGTTACGAACGTCTTACCGGGAGGGAGACGATTTAGACTCACGGGGGCCACCTGCATTACTCTGGCGGGATCGATGATGTGTTTAGGTTCCTCCTCAAGATCAGACACCAGGAAGGATCGGGACAAGGCATCAGCTTTGATGTTTTTGTCAGCCGGGCGAAAATGAAGAACAAAATCAAAGCGAGCAAAAAACAAGGACCACCGGGCTTGGCGCGGGTTAAGTCTCTAGGCACTCTGGAGGTAAGCCAAGTTCTTGTGGTCCGTGTAAATTATTACCGGGTGAAGAGCCCCCTTGAGCAGGTAGCGCCACTCCTCCAATGCCAGCTTAATGGCCAATAACTCTCGGTCTCCTATAGAATAGTTGCGCTCGGAAGAGGAGAAGAGTTTGGAGAAGAAGCCGCAAGTTACCATTCTCCCGGAAGACTATTTTTGGGTAAGTACCGCTCCGGCTCCAGAGGAGGAGGCATCAACTTCCAGGAAGAATTGTTTGTTGCCGTCCGGGCGATGCAGCACCAGAGCGGAAGAGAAAGCCTGTTTTAAGGAAAGAAAGGCTTCCTCTGCTTCGGGCGGCCATTCTCTGGGATTAGTGCCCTTACGGGTGAGCGCAGAGATAGGGGCAGTCCGGGAAGAGAAGTGCGGTATGAAGAGGCGGTAGTAGTTGGCGAAGCCCAGGAACCGCTGAATAGCCTTCAACCCCTCTGGTCGAGTCCACTTCTCGATGGCAGACAGTTTCTCAGGATCCATTCGTAGGCCGGTCTGAGAAATTATGTAGCCCAAAAACGGAAGCGAGGTCTGCTCAAAGAGGCACTTCTCATATTTAGCGTAGTGGTGGTTCTGCCTGAGCCTAAGCAGAACCTGACGAACATCCCTCCGGTGTGTGGGGAGATCCGGAGAGAAGACCAAGATGTCGTCCAGGTACACCACTACGCAGGAGTAGAGAAGGTCCCGGAAGATGCCATTGACCAACTCTTGAAAGACGGCAGGAGCGTTACAGAGACCGAAGGGCATTACCAGGTATTCATAGTGGCCGTCCCGGGTGTTGAATGCCGTCTTCCATTCATCCCCCTGACGGATACGGACCAGGTTATACGCCCCACGGAGGTCCAGCTTGGTGAAGATTCTAGCCCCCCTCAGACGGTCAAATAATTCCGGAATGAGCGGAAGGGGGTATTTATTCTTCACCGTGATCTGGTTAAGGCCTCTATAGTCTATACAGGGACGGAGTGAGCCGTCCTTCTTTTTGACGAAGAAGAAGCCTGCTCCCGCCGGGGAAGTAGATTTCCGGATGAACCCCCGGGCCAGATTCTCCTCAATATATTCTGACATGGATCGGGTCTCAGCAGCGGACAAAGGGTAAATGCGCCCACGGGGAGGAGTAGCACCAGGTATCAGGTCGATTGGGCAGTCGTATGGTCTATGAGGGGGTAATGTCTCTGCCTCCTTTTTATTATAGACGTCCGCATATGACCAATAAGGAGCCGGAAGACCAGGTAGATTGGCTGGAGTAGGAGAAGGACGGACAGGTTGGACGGGAACTAAACAAGTCTTATGGCAGTCCTGTCCCCAGCGAAGGACCTCTCCGGTCTGCCAATCAAGCACGGGTGCATGTCTCTGAAGCCAAGGTAGGCCTAGTAAGAGGGCATGAGAGAGTCCAGGCAGAACATGAAAGAAGATGCTCTGAGTGCAGCATTCCCACCTGCAGGGTTATGGATTCGGTGATGAGTTGGATGGGATGTGGTAAGAGGCCCCCATCTACGGCAGCGACAGATAATTGTACAGCTAGAGGTTTGGTGGGAATGCGGTATTTCTCTACCAGAGACTGAGAAATGAGATTTCCGGCAGCTCCAGAGTCAAGTTGGGCTAGTTCAAAATAACGGTTCTCCCCGCAGGTGATAGAGACTGACAGCAGCAGAGATGGAGAGGGTTTATTCTTGTCTAGGACGACCTCTCTGAGCGATCCTAGACACAGGCATTTCCCGACCTCTCCGGGCAGGTACGGATCCGGTGCTCCTTACTGCCACAGTAGAAGCAGCTCCCCTCGGCACGGCGTAAGTTTTGACGGGTTTTGGTCTGGTCGACCTGCATAGGCTCAGGTGAGTGTGCCTGGGGAGTAACGGAGGGAGTGACGGGTTTCTGGAAGGTGGGGGCTAGACGTGGAAACCTCCTCTCACGGGTGACCTCTTTGGCGCGCTCCTGGAACCAGATGTCAATCCGGGTGGCAAGTGTTATTAAGTCGTCGAGAGTGGTAGGAATGTCCCGACCGGCGAGTTCATCTTTAATACGGCCGGACAGACCATCCCAGAAGACAGACACCAGAGCGTCGTTATCCCAGGCCAGCTCCGAAGCAAGGGTACGGAACCGTATGGCATATTGGCCCACGGTGAGATTTCCTTGACGGAGGCGTAGCAGAGACGATGCGGATGAGGTCTTCCGTCCGGGTTCGTCGAAGACTTTCTGGAAAGCCGTGAGAAAGGCTGGCAAGTCGGACACCAGGGGGTCTCCTCTCTCCCATAGAGGATTTAGCCAAGCCAGAGCCTCCCCCCGTGAGGTGGGACATGATAAAGGCCGCTTTGGACCGGACGGAGATAAACTGGTGGGACAAGAGTTCAAAGTGCAGGGTGCACTGGTTTATGAAGCCCCGAGCTTGAGCGGAGTCGCCTCCGAAGCGAGGAGGTGCAGAAAGCCGGGGTCCAGGACAGGATACCATGGTATTGGTGGGCAGCGGCGCTGCCTGGTTGCGAGTCATGACACTAGCGGTGGTTGCTGGTGGAGCAGTCAGAGTGTCCAGACGAGAGTTGACACTCCGCAGGTGACTCAGGATGGACTCCTGTTTGGACCTCTGACGGGACAGTTCATGACATAGGTCCGAGAGCGAGGGAGCTTGGGTGCCACCGGGTTCCATGGCCCGAGCAAACTGTAACGGGTCTGGGAGGTGGAACCTCTGAGCAACTATACAAGGGGGCGGTCCTTGTAAGGAAGCGGGTGGCTCCCAGGGAAGACGGGCAGGTAGTCACGGCAAGTGATAGGGACAGTCTCTGGGTGGAAGGGCAGGTAGTCACAGCAAGTGACAGGGACAGTCTCTGGGTAGAAGGACGGGTACTCACGGCAAGTGACAGGGACAGTCTCTGGTAGAAAGACAGCAGGCAGGTGGCTGGTGAGCTCTCCCAGGTGAGCGGGCAAGAGTCTCTGGACGGGCAGGTGGTCAAGGCAAGTGACGGCAGAGCCTCCGGGTAGGCTAGCAGGCAGGTAGCAGGTGAGCGCTCCCAGGTGAGCGGGCAAGAGTCTCTGGACAGGCAGGTGGTCACGGCAAGTGACGGCAGAGCCTCCAGGTAGGCTAGCAGGCAGGAAGCAGGTGAGCGCTCCCAGGTGAGCGGGCAAGAGTCTCTGGACAGGCAGGTGGTCACGGCAAGTGACGGCAGAGCCTCCAGGTAGGCTAGCAGGCAGGTAGGAGGTGAGCGCTCCCAGGTGAGCGGGCAAGAGTCTCTGGACAGGCAGGTGGTCACGGCAAGTGACGGCAGAGCCTCCAGGTAGGCTAGCAGGCAGGTAGCAGGTGAGCGCTCCCAGGTGAGCGGGCAAGAGTCTCTGGACAGGCGGGTGGTCACGGCAAGTGACGGCAGAGCCTCCAGGTAGGCTAGCAGGCAGGTAGCAGGTGAGCGCTCCCAGGTGAGCGGGCAGGCTGGTCCATAGACAGACTGACAGGTGTAGGAAGGCAGACCGTCGGACCGCAGGCTTGCAAGCAGGTAAGCGGATATCAAGCAGGTATCAGGCAGGAATCTGGCAGGTGACTGGCAGGTAACAAGCAGGAATCTGGCAGGTGACTGGCAGGTAACAAGCAGGAATCTGGCAGGTGACTGGCAGGTAACTGGTAACGGGACCTGAGGGCTGAAGCAGAGGGAAGGCTTTGCAACAACATTGCTCGAGCACCTCCATTTTGGAGGAGGTGCCTTATATATGGTGAGGTCCTCCGGCCATTGGCCGGGGACTCCTTAGGACGGCGCGCGCGGCCCCTTTAAGAGAGGGGGAGCGCGCGCCCTAAGCACAGTGGCCGGGAAGCAGCGCGCGCTGCCAGCAGAGCGGGAGGAGGACGCCGGGCACGGAGAGGAGAGGTGAGGGGAACAGCGTCCCTGCCTAGCAGGAGGCAGGGACGCCGGCGCTACACACGTCTCTTGTAAGGGGCATTAAAAGCGTCTTGATATAGCACTCTGATCTCCAAGTCTCTTGTAAGGGGCATTAAAAGGGTCTTGTTATACCACTCTGACATCCACGTCTCTTGTAAGTGGACTTAAAAGCGTCTTGTTATACCACTCTGACATCCATGGCTCTTTTAAGGGGCATTAAAAGCGTCTTGTTATACCACTCTGATCTCCACGTCTCTTGTAAGGGGCATTAAAAGGGTCTTGTTATACCACTCTGACATCCACGTATCTTGTAAGGGGCATTAAAAGCACCTTGTTATACCACTCTGACATCCACGTCTCTTCTGAGGGGCATTAAAAGCGTCTTGTTATACTACTCTGACCTCCACGTCTCTTGTAAGGGCCATTAAAAGCGTCTTGTTATACCACTCTGACATCCACGTCACTTGTAAGGGGCATTAAAAGCGTTTTGTTATACCACTCTGACCTCCATGTCTCTTGTAAGGGGCATTAAAAGGGTCTTGTTATACCACTCTGACATCCACGTCTCTGGTAAGGGGCATTAAAAGCATCTTGTTACACCTCTCTAACCTTTACGTCTCTTGTAAGGGGCATTAAAAGCGTCTTGTTATACCAATCTGACATCCACATATCTTGTAAGGGGCATTAAAAACATCTGGTTATACCACTCTGACCTCCACGTCTCCTGTAAGGGGCATTAAAAGCGTCTTGTTATACCACTCTGACCTAGACATCTCTTGTAAGGGGCATTAAAAGCGTCTTGTTATACCACTCTGACATCCACGTCACTTGTAAGGGGCATTAAAAGCGTTTTGTTATACCACTCTGACCTCCACGTCTCTTCTGAAGCGCATTAAAAGCGTCTTGTTATACCACTCTGACCTCCACGTCTCTAGTAAGGGGCATTAAAAGGGTCTTGTTATACCACTCTGACCTCCACGTCTCTTGTAAGGGGCATTAAAAGGGTCTTGTTATAGCACTCTGACCTCCACGTCTCTTGTAAGGGGCATTAAAAGCGTCTTGTTATACCACTCTGACCTCCTCGTCTCTTGTAAGGGGCATTAAAAGGGTCTTGTTAAACCACTCTGACATCCACGTCTCTTGTAAGGGGCATTAAAAGCATCTTGTTATACCACTCTGACATCCATGGCTCTTGTAAGGGGCATTAAAAGGGTCTTGTTATACCACTCTGACATCCACGTCTCTTGAAAGGGGCATTAAAAGCGTCGTGTTATACCACTCTGATATCCACGTCTCTTGTAAGGGGTATTAAAAGCGTCTTGTTATAACACTCTAACCTACACAACTCTTGTAAGCGGCATTAAAAGCGTCTTGTTATACCACTCTGAAATCCACGTATCTTGTAAGTGGACTTAAAAGCGTCTTGTTCTACCACTCTGACCTCAAGGTCTCTTGTAAGGGGCATTAAAAGCATCTTATTATACCACTCTGACCTCCCCGCCTCATGTAAGGGGCATTAAAAGCATCTTGTTATACCACTCTGACCTCCATGTCTCTTGTAAGGGGAATTAAAAGCGTCTTGTTATACCACTTTGACCTCCACGTCTCTTGTAAGGGCCATTAAAAGCATATTGTTATACCACTCTGACCTCCACGTCTCTTGTAAGGGGCATTAAAAGCGTCTTGTTGTACCAATCTGACCTCCACATCTCTTGTAAGGGGCATTAAAACCGTCTTGTTATAATTCTCTCACCTACACGTCTCTTGTAAAGGGCATTAAAAGCGTCTTGTTATACCACTCTTACCTCCACGTCTCTTGTAAGGGGCATTAAAACCGTCTTGTTATACCTCTCACCTACACGTCTCTTGTAAAGGGCATTAAAAGCATCTTGTTATACCACTCAGACCTCCACATCTCTTCTGAAGGGTCATTAAAAGCGTCTTGTTATACCACTCTGACCTCCACGTCTCTTGTAAGGGGTATTAAAAGTGTCTTGTTTTACCTCTCTGACCTCCACGTCTCTTCTGAGGGGTATTGTATGCGTCTTGTCATACCACTCTGACCTCCACTTCTCTTATAAGGGGCATTAAAACTGTCGTGTTATACCTCTCTGACCTCCACATCTCTTCTGAGGGGCATTAAAAGCATCTTGTTATAACACTCTGACCTCCACGTCTCTTGTAAGGGGCATTAAAAGCGTCTTGTTATACCACTCTGACCTCCACATCTCTTCTGAGGGGCATTAAAAGCGTCTTGTTATACCACTCTGACCTCCACGTCTCTTGTAAGGGGCATTAAAAGCATCTTGTTATACGACTCTGACCTCCACGCCTCTTGTAAGGGGCATTAAAAGCGTCTTGTTAAACCACTCTGACCTCCACATCTCTTCGGAGGGGCATTAAAACCTTGTTTTACCACTCTGACCTCCACGTCTCTTCTTAGGGGTATTAAAAGCGTCTTGTTCCTCTCTGACCTCCACGTCTCTTGTAAGGGGCATGAAAAGCATCTTGCTATACCTCTCTGACCTCCATGTCTCTTGTAAGGGGCATTAAAGGCGTCTTGTTATACCACTCTGACCTCCACGTCACTTGTAAGGGGCATTAAAAGCGTCTTGTTATAGCACTCTGACCTCCACGTCTCTTGTAAGGGGCTTTAAAAGCGTCTTGTTATACCACTCTCACCTCCACGTCTCTTGTAAGGGGCATTAAAAGCGTCTTGTTATACCACTCTGACCTCCACGTCTCTTGTAAGGGGCTTTGAAAGCATCTTGTTATACCACTCTGACCTCCACATCTCTTCTGAGGGGTATTGTATGCGTCTTTTTATACCACTCTGACTTCCACGTCTCTTGTAAGGGGCATTAAAAGCATCTCGTTATTCCACTCTGACCTCCACGTCTCTTGTAAGTGGCATTAAAAGCGTCTTGTTATTCCTCTCTGACCTCCACGTCTCTTGTAAGGGGCATTAAAAGCGTCGTGTTATACCACTCTGACCTCCACATCTCTTCTGAGGGGCTTTAAAAGCGTCTTGTTATACCACTCTCACCTCCACGTCTCTTTTGAAGGGCATTAAAAGTGTCTTGTTATACCACTCTGACCTCCACGCCTCTTGTAAGGGGTATTAAAAGCATCTTGTTATACCACTTTGACCTCCACGTCTCTTGTAAGGGCCATTAAAAGCATATTGTTATACCACTCTGACCTCCACGTCTCTTGTAAGGGGCATTAAAAGCGTCTTGTTGTACCACTCTGACCTCCACATCTCTTGTAAGGAGCATTAAAACCGTCTTGTTATACCTCTCTCACCTACACGTCTCTTGTAAGGGGCGTTAAAAGCGTCTTGTTATACCACTCTGACCTCCACGTCTCTTGTAAGGGGCTTTGAAAGCGTCTTGTTATACCACTCTGACCTCCACATCTCTTCTGAGGGGCATTAAAAGCGTCTTGTTATACCACTCTGACCTCCACGCCTCTTGTAAGGGGCATTAAAAGCATCTTGTTATATCACTTTGACCTCCACGTCTCTTGTAAGGGCCATTAAAAGCATATTGTTATACCACTCTGACCTCCACGTCTCTTGTAAGGGGCATTAAAACCGTCTTCTAATACCTCTCTCACCTACACGTCTCTTGTAAGGGGCATTAAAAGCGTCTTGTTATACCACTCTGACATCCACATCTCTTCTGAGGGGCATTAAAAGCGTCTTGTTATACCACTCTGACCTCCACATCTCTTCTGAGGGGCATTAAAACCATCTTGTTTTACCACTCTGACCTCCACGTCTCTTCTTAGGGGTATTAAAAGCGTCTTGTTATACCAATCTGACCTCCACGTCTCTTCTGAGGGGCATTAAAAGCGTCTTGTTATACCACTCTGACCTCCACATCTCTTCTGAGGGGCATTAAACCATCTTGTTTTACCACTCTGACCTCCACGTCTCTTGTAAGGGGCATTAAAAGCGTCTTGTTATACCAATCTGACCTCCATTTCTCTTGTAAGGGGCATTAAAAGTGTCTTGTTATACCAATGTGACCTCCACGTCTCTTGTAAGGGGCATTAAAAGCATCTCGTTATACCACTCTGAACTCCAAGTATCTTGTAAGGGGCATTAAAAGCGTCTTGTTATTCCTCTCTGACCTCCACGTCTCTTGTAAGGGGCATTAATACCGTCTTGTTATAAGTCTCTGACCTCCATGTCTCTTGTAAGGGGCATTAAAGGCGTCTTGTTATACCACTCTGACCTCCACGTCTCTTGTAAGGGGCTTTGAAAGCGTCTTGTTATACCACTCTGACCTCCACATCTCTTCTGAGGGGCATTAAAAGCATCTTGTTATACCACTCTGACCTCCACGCCTCTTGTAAGGGGCATTAAAAGCATCTTGTTATATCACTTTGACCTCCACGTCTCTTGTAAGGGCCAGTAAAAGCATATTGTTATACCACTCTGACCTCCACGTCTCTTGTAAGGGGCATTAAAACCATCTTGTTATACCTCTCTCACCTACACGTCTCTTGTAAGGGGCATTAAAAGCGTCTTGTTATACCACTGACATCCACATCTCTTCTGAGGGGCATTAAAAGCGTCTTGTTATACCACTCTGACCTCCACATCTCTTCTGAGGGGCATTAAAACCATCTTGTTTTACCACTCTGACCTCCACGTCTCTTCTTAGGGGTATTAAAAGCGTCTTGTTATACCAATCTGACCTCCACGTCTCTTCTGAGGGGCATTAAAAGTGTCTTGTTATACCACTCTGACCTCCACATCTCTTCTGAGGGGCATTAAACCATCTTGTTTTACCACTCTGACCTCCACGTCTCTTGTAAGGGGCATTAAAAGCGTCTTGTTATACCAATCTGACCTCCATTTCTCTTGTAAGGGGCATTAAAAGTGTCTTGTTATACCAATGTGACCTCCACGTCTCTTGTAAGGGGCATTAAAAGCATCTCGTTATACCACTCTGAACTCCAAGTATCTTGTAAGGGGCATTAAAAGCGTCTTGTTATTCCTCTCTGACCTCCACGTCTCTTGTAAGGGGCATTAATACCGTCTTGTTATAAGTCTCTGACCTCCATGTCTCTTGTAAGGGGCATTAAAGGCGTCTTGTTATACCACTCTGACCTCCACGTCTCTTGTAAGGGTCATTAAAAGCGTCGTGTTATACCACTCTGACCTCCACATCTCTTCTGAGGGGCATTAAAAGCATCTTGTTATACCACTCTGACCTCCACGTCTCTTGTAAGGGGAATTAAAAGCGTCTTGTTATACCACTTTGACCTCCACGTCTCTTGTAAGGGCCATTAAAAGCATATTGTTATACCACTCTGACCTCCACGTCTCTTGTAAGGGGCATTAACACTAGGACTACTGGACTAGTGACCCCGCCTAGAACTACTGAAAGGAGTCATTTTGACTCCTTGCTTGTTTTCGTTTATTTTTAGAGTTTCATTTGTGGTTATTTATTAATAATTATATTTTTTGTAATGTATTATTATTGTGAGATCCAACAGTAATGCTTTTGATTGTTTTTTTTCTGCTTTTCTTATTTTTCTACAGAAAATAACAATAATTATAATAGACGTTTTTCAAACATTTTTTTTTATTCAAGTGCACACATATAAACAACAACTGAAGAACAAAAAGCAGAGAAAATGTAGGTGGAGGAGCATAAAAATGAAAATATGGTGCAGAATTCACCTTCTAAACATTTGGTGTTTCGCATTTTAGGCATTGCCTTTGATTTATGGCAGTACATTGCCCACACAAAGACTTACCACAAGTCTTACAATTTCCGACAGATCTATTTTTCTTGCACTTTTCTTTGATCTGGCAAAATTTTGTTTGAACCATCACTTCTGAGCATGTAGAAACTTGGGACGTGGAACCCTTTTCCCTATCTGTGACATAAGGACCACTCAACTCTCTCACAAGCGTTTGCAAAAATGCCTTGCGTGACATTTTTTGGTGGGTAATCTCCTTGAATATTATCCATGCATTTATACCCGCAAAGTCTAAGGCATTTTCAAATGCATGAACAGGCCATCTCCTTGTGCATGTTCGTGTGGTATATTTTCGTGCCATCTGATCTACTACATCTACTCCATATTTTGTTTCATTGTAAAACTTTACCGTTTCTGGAGTTTTTTTTAGCGGAATCAGACGCAACAACAACATCTGGATGGACGGAACTCAAAATGACAACTTTTTTGTTGGGCTTTCTTTGATATACTGTAAGTGTAAAATTGTCTTCATTTCTAAACACTTTAGTGTTGTACAATTCCTCTTTCATGGATTTTATTTCTTTAGGCACTTCTCGCCTTATCTTGTTCAGTGTTCCCACGATGGTTGTTCCTTTGCTTTTTAGCTGTTTAGCTAATTTTACTGAAGTAAAATAATTATCGGTTGTAACATTGCGACCTTTTTTCAAAAACGGGTCCAATAACTTCATTACCACATGGTCAGCTAAACGGTCCTCAGCACGGCGTGTGTCATCTTTGCCTAGATAAGGGAAGCCATTTGCCAGATATTTGCTCCTCTTATCAACAGCTAGCCAATATTTGTGGCCATATTTATCTGGTTTGGAAGGCATGTACTGCGTGAATGGACACCTAGTTTTGCTTGGGAAAAGTTGCTCATCCACCGTTATGTATGGGCCAGGTTTGTAACACGCAATACAATTTTCAATAAACCTGTCCCACACAGTAGAAAATAGAGCAAACTTGTCCGTTTGCAGTCTCTCCGATCGAGTAGATTTCTCATCAAATCTGAGAAACCTCATAATTTCAACAATGCGGTCCCTAGACATTGTCGCTTTGCAAAACGGTATTCCCCAGTCATTACACCAAATACTGCTAATCGAGTGACTGTTCGTGCCAGATATTCCACGAGCATAGAATATCGCAATGAATGCATCTAGCTCCTCAGCAGATAGAGTAAACTGTAAATTATTGTTCCTGCATGCTTCTGCAAGCGTACAGTTCTTTGTGTCAATATATATGAATCAAAAAATAAACGCCATGCGCTCAAAGGACTATCGATAATGATATTTCTTCTGGCGTATCCTGTAGGGCCAGGTGCTTCTCGAAGATTATTTTGGCTGTCACGCCTACCAGGCAAGTGTTCTCCAATTTCAACAGGTTTCCATTGAATACCATCCGCTGAAACTAGTATTCCTTCAGATTCGCCTTCTCTGGTGTTTGTTGTTGCATTACCTTCGCCGCCATCGTTATCTGTTGTTCTTTCATTTCTGGGACGTTTTGCTGATTTTTTCTGTCCACGACCAGGAGGATGGTCACGAGGCAACATAACTGCATGAGCCCGATCCCCAGTTGATGTGCTTGGAATATCTGTAAAAAAGTTGATGAATATTTAGAATTTTTGTTTTGTAAGGGTCCATGCACACTGGCTGGATTAGCGGCGGAATATCCGACCGGATATTCTCACCACAATCCGGCCCGTACCTGCCCGCTCAGGTACAGAGCGGAGTTTCATACCTGAAGCTCCACTCCGAACCCCGGGCTGGAGCCGCTGTCTGGGACGGAGCCGTGCTCGCGTGTAAGCAAGCGCTGCTCTGTCCCTGACAGCGGCTCCAGCCCGGGGTTCGGAGCGGAGCTTCAGGCATGAGCGGGCAGGTACGGCCTGTATTGCGGCAAGAATATCCAGATGGCTATTCAGCCAGAATTCTGCTAGTGTGCACAGGCCCTAACTCAGTGTGTGGAAGAACAAATAAATACACATAACTACTTACCTTCTGGATTTGTTCCTTCTGAGTCTTCAGATTCACTTTATGTTCTGAGGAATGAAATCTTCATCACTGTCAGAATCAAATACATGTTCCTGCAATTTGGATTCCGATTCATCCTCCGGTATGGATTGCAAAGTAGCCAGAATATCCTGAGGCTTTATCAAACGTCTTCTCTCCATATTCCTCACAAATTCCATAATTCCATATAGTTCCCTGCAGAAAAATAGAAATGAAATGAAAACTAAAAGAAATAATAACTGTTCTGCCACCTTCAAAAGTAGGTGGGCTGAATCAGTTGACAGACAGCTAAACTATTTCATAACAATTCATACCTGTATGAGTCTTCAGAGCTCGTATGTCTGCGTCTGTTCTCTTTGTCTCTTCAGCTGAACTGAAAGT